>NW_027361898.1:26590000-26627500 GCF_039654945.1 Dendrobates tinctorius | reverse complement strand
CAGGAAGTTTAGCGGCAGGGAGAGCTGGAAGAGAAGCCCATTTACCATGACCAAGTCTCCGATAGTCAGACTTCCTGAAAACAGAACGTTAGACAAAAGCTGAAATACCGAATAATACTGAGAACTAAGACGTAATGAACATAGAACAGTTATATTACATGTAATTACTGAAAAAGTGGGATTTTAAAAAAAAAAAGGCATTTTCTTCCACAATATTAACATTTTTCTAATTTGTACATTTTTAAAAAAAAAAAAAAAAGTTTACACCCTGATTCTTTCGAGTGTTTTTGACAGATTTCTGGTGCAAAACACTTCGAAAAGTGGCAACATTATTGGGCAACTTAAAGTAATGAAAATGCTGAGGTTGACAGCAGTTAAGGGGTTAAAGAACAATCACTCGCAGCAGGCTTCAGCCGCTGCTGTTAGAAGGGGATACCTAGCGGAGTCCAGTCCTGAGTCTGCTCTATTCACCCGAGCACAAGTGACCTGAACAACAGCGAGATGGAAAATAAAAAAAAATTCTACAAAAAAAAAATGCATTGTCCAAGTTATTTTTAATATAGTAGAAATGGGGGATATCTGTAAAATTTAAAAAACTGCTCAACTCACAGGCAAAAAGGAACCGGTTGAAGGACAAAATATAAGATATGCAAAAATTACCCAAATCAATTCTTATTGGGTAGCGAAGCACTTAACGAATTAAGATTTTTTTTTTTTTTTTTTTTTTTAAATGTCTCAGACATCTGCAGGCATTTTTGCAGATCTTGGAAAGTTTTGTAGCGTACTGAATATTTGCTTCTGATTTTGCCCTAAAACACATTAGATGTCTTATCCAACTTTCCTTGGTCAAATAATCTGGATTAGGCAGGTAAAACCCAAAATTATTCATACTGCCCCTTCTAGGTCGTATATGGGTATGTGTCCTTATTTTCGTATACAATTGCACATTACTTGAAATAAGGTTACCCTTTCATGAAACATACATTGGTGGATTTTTAACTTAAAGGAGTCCTCTACTACTCAGAACAACCACCTTGCCAAACCCTATGTTTTCTTCCTACTAAAATAATTACTTATGCTCACCTACGGTGCCGTTCTAGAACTGGCTCTCCAGGGGCTCGCATGACATTATGTCATGCCATCACTGTGGTCAATTAGCATTGGCTTCACTGTTCCCGCTTTTGGGCAAATCAAGACATCTGAAGCAAGTAAGAGCAGTCACAGCTCTCACTTTCTCTAGATGACAATTACATCCATAATTATGTCACAAGAGCCTGGGGAGAGGCAGTGCCAACACGGTTGGAATGGCATCGGAGGTAAGTTTTTATTTTACATGGGGGAAACATAGGGATTGAGAAGGGAGTTGTCCTTGTAGTGGACAAACTATATAAGCTAGAATGCAGAAGCTCCAGTTATATTTTTGGGTATATGCCCCTTTGAGTTTTTAGTTGGAGATCTGTCAATTACTAAAGCCCACCATACACTTCAGAGAACTGTGGGCTGAATGATGGTTCAGCCATTCGTTTGGCTAGCAGCTATCTCAACCAACTCTCACATACACAGGAGCACTTGCTCTGCCAGGAGTGTGGCAGCCAGACATCTCTGCCAGCGGCTTATCTCTTAAGGATCAAAAGGATCGACAGTCCAAAATCTTTCTTTCTCCCGACATCCTCGGATGAGTTGTCCACTACTCGGACAACCCCCTTTTCAATATGTATCTTTGTCCCCAGTACAATAATAACACTTAGGCTGAGTTCACACGCAGCGTTTTTTTGGCGTTTTCGCGGCAGTTTTAAACGCGTGATTTTGCAGCGAAAATGCGAAAAATAAGCATCCCATGCATTCCTATGGGATTCCGCAATGCTGTGCTAATGCTGTGGTTTCTTCCGCGGTGGAATTGCTTCACGGTAAAAAAACGCAGCATGCTCATTAATTTAGTGGAATCGCGGCGATCCCGCACCCATAGGAATGCATTGTTCTGCTTACTTTCCGCATGTGGCTGTGCACACCATGCGAAAAGTAAGCAGAACATTTGCGGATGGTACCCACGGTCTGGAGGAGAGGAGACTGTCCTCCGGGCACCATATCCCTGTAAAAAATAGAATTTAAAATAAAAAATTTTGTTATTCTTACCTTCCGGCGTCCCGCGCAGCCTTCCCGCCGTTCTCCACACTCCCGGTCCCAGTAATCCTTTGCGAGAATGACGCGACGGCTCGTGGTTATTCTAGCAAAGGATTACTGGGACCGGGAGCGTGGAGAGAGGCGGGAAGGCTGCGCGGGACGCCGGAAGGTAAGAATAACAATATTTTTTATTTTAAATTCTATTTTTTACAGGGATATGGTGCCCAGAGCCTGGAGGACAGTCTCCTCTCCTCCGGACCGTGGGTACCATCCGCAAATGTTATTTTTTTAAATTATTTTTTCCATCCTATCTTTTTACTACTGACGCCGCATAGGCAGCAACATTAGTAAAAAGTTGGTCACACTCGTCAAACACTATGTTTGACGAGTGTGACCAACCTGTCAATCAGTTCTCCAAGTGATGCTCCAGATCACTTGGAAAACGCTAGCAATTCTGCAAGCTAATTACGCTTGCAAAACGCTAGTTTTTCCGTGGGAAAATCGTGGGAATTTAAAATGTGATTTTCTCGCGGAATGGAATCCGGTGAATGGCACCAGAGGGGAGTATAAGGTTAGGTTCACATGTTGCGTTTTTTCTGCATTTTCATATGTAAATTTAACCTATTTTTCAGCACCAGCAAAAGCTGTGAGAGTTCAGAAATCTAATGCACACGTTATTTATTTTTTTTTCCTGATTGAATTGGAAAACTGTTGTGTTTTTGGAAACTGCAGCATGGCACTTCAGTGTTTTTTCACCCACTGAAAGCAGTAAGTGCAAAATGCAGCAAAAAAAAAAAAAATGCATGCATCAGGTTTTGCTGCATTTTTAGTGAAAATAAGCAGGTACAGCAGTATGTGAAACCCTTTGTGATTTTCCCAAGTTTAAACCATAATGATCAGCGATCTCGCTGGTGAGATCGCTTTTGGGTCACAAAACTTGTGACTCAGCAGCGATCTCGCTAGCGAGATCCCTATGTGTGATGGGGGCTTAAAGCCCCCGTTACACACTGCGATATCGCTAGCAATATCGCTGTAAAGTCACCGATTTTGTGACGTAGCAGCGATATCGCTGCATGTGATACTTACCTCCGACCGGCTCCCCCGCTGATTATCGCTGATCGCGCGAGAAGCTCCTGGACCATTCCTCGTCTGTCACTTCCTGCTTCCTGTGGCGCCGACGAGCGACGCGTGGAGCCGGGCGGGAGGACGCAGGATCGCCGCGTCTGACAGGTAAGTAGCGATCCCCGACCGCCGCAATGTCGCTGGTGAGATCTGCCTGTGTGGCAGCTCACTACCGACCACCTAGCGATGCACCAGCGATCCTGACCGCGTCATATCGCTAGTCGGGATCGCTGGCGCATCGCAAGGTGTAACGGTAACGGTACCCTTAGTCTCCTCACCTGAGAATGGCAGTTAGGATAAGTACAATTTAATTAAATTAATGATCTGTGTAAAGTAAACATTGGTTGACCAAGATGTGAAATTGAACAATACCTGACTTAGGTTACCGTCACACTTGGCGACGCACCAGCGATCCCAACAACGATGCGACCTAGTAGGGATCACTGGTGCGTCGTTTCGAGGTCGCTGGCGAGATATCAAACAGTCAGATCTCAGCAGCGATACAGCAATGATACGACGGTCGTTGGGACCCTGTCTCTCAGACCTGTAGTATTCAGGTCGTTTGTCGTTGTCCCTGTCAAACACAACGATGCATGCTGGCCAGCGGGACACCAGCGATCAAAAAATGGCCCAGGGCATTCGATCAGAGACATTACAGCAGGGGCCCAATCGCCGCTATGTGTCACATGTAGCGAGATCGCAGGCGAGATCGCTGTTGTGTCACAAAATCGGTGACGCAACAACGATCTCGCTATGTGAGACGGGGGCTTAACTCAAGGGCTGACCAAAGTGTGAAAGTAAACAGTGTCTTAAAAAACTCAATGCACTGCCAATGTCTTGGGTAAACTATTCCCGACCAATTCACCTCCACCCCGATGTTAAATTTGTAATGGTGCATTTTTTTCATGAACTTTTTTGTTCAGAATAGTCACTTTTTCAGACACATTTCTTTTTTCACTAAATAATTTGATCACATTGCCCTTTTTTCCCCAAAAATGGTTTTGGTTTCACATATGTCTTGCATTGGTGACCAGTGTTCATTGTTCGGTGGTGGAAGCAAAGCTGAACTGTGGCATCCTGAAAACCGCAGCAAAACCTGCTTCTTTATCGCCAAGAAAGCAGGTTTTGCCTGCAGAAAAAAAACACAGCAAAAATGCAACGTATGAACATAGCCTATGTGTTATTATTTTACTGGGGGCAAACATACGGCTTGAGAAAGGGTCGTCCAAGTAGTGGACAATCCCTTTAATTTCTGACCAGTCTCTCACATCTATGGCACCCTAAAATAATGTCTGCAGATTAGTAGCAGATATTGTCATAAGCAACCATTAAGGCTATGTGCACACGTATGCAGAAAATTTCTGCTTGAAAATCTGACTCCTTCCCAGAAAAAGACCGTTTTTTTCTGCAAGCTTTCTGCGCGTTTTTTTGCGCAAAAAATGCGCGTTTTTAATGTGCTTGTTTCCGGAGCGGTCCCAGTCACATAGAAAATAACTAGAAATGCGGAATTAATGAGCATGCTGCGTTTTTTCCCCCCCGAAAAAAAACGCATCAATATGCACAGAAAGTGCGGAATTTATTAAAATGAATGGGAAGCTTCTTTTAAGCATTTTATTTGGTAAAAACGCTAAAAAAATGCAACGTGTGAACACAGCCTAATGGTCAGGTCTTAGTTTACCACTTTCATCAGTATTTTTAAATTTATGATAAGTTACAACAATAACAAGATACATCATCCTCTAACCTGATATTATGCCTTTACTTGCGAGCACCATGATGGACGTCAGGCCCACACTAAATATTACACTCTGCCCGAAGTTGAGCAATGCGAGCGTTGAGGTAGTTTTAAGGGAAGAGTTTTCGTAAGTCTTCAGAAATCCATCGTACCTTTCGGCTTCATATTTCTCATTGTTAAAGTACTGCAGGTAAGAGCAGAAAGGGTAACAAGTTGGTTATAACAAAAGGGGGAGCAGAGTTGGTAGGTTAGCGTGTGGGCGAGCACATGGTTGATACGAATGTGACTTATCACACATGACGGCACACTCAGGTCATCTGCAAGCACATCATGGGACCATGGCATCCCCATATATAGTACTTCAAAAAACAGATGACAGAGGGAGGAGGCAGCCACAAAAAAAAAAAACAAAACTAATGCCTCATGCCAAAATAAAATGATACCTATAAACATTCAGACCCAAAATATGCCATTACTTATTTTAAATTAAAAAAGAAAACGTATGAGTCTTTTTTATGAGCTGTTTTAGCTTCAGGCTATGGTTACCTACAGCTCAGCTCCTATTTTCCCTCGTCCATAGTACTTCTATCACAGTTGAGGTAGCGTTAATGACCAACATACACTACGAATACAAAAGCAAAGCGACAATGAACAGGCCCTTAAGTGGCTGGTTGGAATTAGTGTTTTTTTTTTTTTTTTAATTAACTAAAATGCAAGTATTTTGAGCTAAAAAAATTGTTGCAATTGAGTTTTATTAATATTTTGCATTGTTTTGACTTTTATAGGCTTTTTCTACTCTGCACGTTGCTGATTGCAGAATGACGTAACTGAGAATTAGTCAGTCAAATCATTCTCATGGATAATTTGCGAGTCTTTTACTGATATTTTTCTAAGCTGCTCTACAGTCATTTACTCCCACCTCAAAATTCAGCCCATCTTTGAAGTGGTCAGTGATCAGAGCCATCTACTGGAAGCAGTAATCCTACAAGTCATTATCGACCCTTTAACGAGCCTTGAAATATGACTTGGGGAAAAAAATCCAAATCAGAATCTCAATTTGCAGACACGGTGTTTTGGGGTATTGCCCCTCGTCAGTGCAAAGTATGAGATCTGATTCGGCTAGGTGAGAGGTTCCGGTCTGAGATCTAAGGGGTAAGGTTTCTCCTTGTGGAGAGTGACATGCCAGCTCTGGCTTGCCAATGGAAGAAGACTGCACCTCCTTACGCAAATCTGAGAGTAGCCTTAGGGAAGGCAACTGGGATCAAAAGATATTACAAAAGGAAGGTGGATCCACAGATTAAGGCTGGTTTCACACAGATGTCAGAGCTGTGGGGGGCTGCGTAGTTCCTCTGTGAAGCTCCGCATACTGCCGCACCTCCTCCGTTCAGCTCCGCCTACGTCTGCATGCGGCCTGCGTACCTATCTTTAACAATGGGTACGCAGGCCATGTGGATGTATGTGGATGCGTCCGCATGCGTAGTTTTGACGCTGCGGCGACCTGCGTTGAACGTAACTTGTTGCATTTTGTTACGGTCGCCTCAGCGTCAAAACCGCATACAGGCGGAGCTGAATGGAGGTGCGGCAGTGGGCGGAGCTTCACGGACGAACTACGCAGCCCTCCGCAGTTCTGCCCTACGCAAATGTGAACCTAGCCTAAGACCTTTGGAAGTAACGGTACCCAACGAACAAATGCACTTTGGCTGCTATATCTAATAAGTACCTTTCCCCCACCATTTGGCCTGATGAGACTAGAATCTGACTACCCTCATTGACCCTGATAGCTTTATCTTTGTTCCTCACATGAGGAAATATTTATCATTCTTCATTCTTTTTTAAATTACTTGGCAACTAAATCCACCATTTTCCAGTGTGTGGCGTCATCTGTGTGGGCGGTATAGACTGGCACCCTGTTTACATCTCTTTGGCAACGAAGACTCCAATTCGTATACACTTTATGTCATAAGCATATAATATTTTGTTGGTATATATGCGAGTGAGTTCAACACACAGTCTTTATTATTTATCTTGTAACAATGTTATATTCCCTACTGATGAGCCTCCATATGAACCCTTTATCCTATACATTATGACTTTTATTATAGTGTTCCTATCAATCTAGGGCTTAAATGTTTTACCTTTTTTGTGAAGTTTAAGGTTCCTTTTGCCTTATATGGCGAGTGACCCGTTTGGCACTTTTCTAAATGATGAATGGAATTATTTCTTTTCAAAAACCGTAATATTAAGAGATCATGTGTCTCATTTGTCACGTGCCCTATACTTGCCACACTAACTCCTCCTCTGTGTGACTGCTGGAGCATGGTGTACATACGGCCATGCATACCAGCGCTATCAACTTTAGACATTGCTGGAACACAAGAGAAAACACACCTATGATACGTTAACCCCATGCTGGAACGAGTGCTGGCACGCATTGACATGCGTGTCTCGCTTCCTACTATGCGCATCAACACCACGAGGTGGGACACAACTGGAACGCATGAGTCACTTCTGGTCATACGCACCGGATTTCCCCACCAGTAAGTGCAGAGAACATTCCCCTTCTGGAACGCTCAACTGGGGGTGCCATATTTGAAAACCCAACGACTCTACACACACACATTCAATTAGGTGGCATGTACCTATGCATAAGGATGGGACTTGCAGTCGAGATCTCAGGTATTCCATCGGAGGATGGATGTCCTGGATCATATGGAAATTATGCCAAACATCATGACATGAATTCCAACAGCTAAGGCCTGGATCACACTTCCGTTTTTTTAAATCCGTCCAAATCCGTCGTTTTCCGTTAAAAAACGGATCCGCCATGTTTTTGGCGGATCCGTTTTTTCCTCATAGACTTGCATAAGCGGATACCGCGGATCCGTCAAAAAAACGGATCCAAACGGATCTGTTAGCGGCAAAAACCGGAAACGGATCCGTTTGGCGGACACAAAAAACGGATGTGTGAAACAGGGCTAAGTAGTCATTATTTATACCACTATCTCACTCCTGATGAACTTTAAGACAGGGGAAACACGTCAAGTGTTATGGTCTCATACAGATTGATGGTGTTCTAGATTGCTCCTAGTGGCTATGTTGTTATTATGTATCAGTTCCTCATGAAGCAATAAATAAGGTCTAAGTTGCTCTACAGACTGTGTACCTTCTGATGCCATTTTCCACCCTCCATGGTGGTTATCAGAGAATGTACCATAAATATTTACTTAAATGATTGGCCTGGTGTAACTTTTAAGGACTCTTTCACACTTCCGTTGTCGGCAGTCAGCTGAAATCCGTCAAAGGTGAAAAAAAACTGATCCGTCGCTGTTCAGTGATGTACGGATGACAGCGGACCACGGATCCGAGGAAGGTGGTAAGCGGCGTCATTTAAAGTGACCGCGGCCTTCATCATTGCGATCTCGTGGGTTTACATGATTTTAGCGGCTCCTGGAACGGCATTTATGGGTTATAATGCTTCCTGGAGGTGATTCCGGGCATGCGCGGTTCAAAACAGCGGACCGTCAAAGAAAAACAGGACCATTGCAGGGTCCGTCTCATCTGCCCGGGAGCCGCTAAAATCTTGGTGGATCCGTGAAAAAAACGGGTGGGACGGACGACCGTCAGTCAAGATCCGCCAATAATGTAAGTCTATGGGGGAAAAAAACGGATCCGCCCCTTTTTTGGCGGATCCGTTTTTTAAAAAAAAATTGGCGGATTTTGACTGACGGGAAAAAACGGAAGTGTGAAACAGGCTTAACCTACATAGCCCCCTTTCTTCTGGACCTCTCTATAACTGCCTCTTTCTATGCATTTCCTATTGGAATCCTTCCTTTTATATCATTATACTATTAATGAGATGTATTTTTCTGCTGGACTACTCCACCTAGTAGGCTTTTGGGTAACATCATTCCCACTCCCACATTTTTTTTTGTAAGGGACTAAGCATTTTAGTTTCTATTTCTTCCTTTATCTATTCTACCCTTCAACTCCTAGTGAAGGATAGGGACAGCCGCCAACGAGCGGGGGCACCATTCTCGCTATTCCTAGGGTGCCAACCCCCGCTAATAGGAAGGCTAATACGAGTCGGGGCAATTTATGTGACATCTTCACATCTAGACTCCCCCTGGTGATAGCTCATGCCAGGAGATACATGTAGCCATATAGCTCGTTTATTAGAAACCAACAGGCTTAACAAATCTTTGGCACTCTAAATGCAATCATAACATCTCTCTTTGATATAATCTTACGTTATATCTTCTTCCATCTTTTTCGTCAAGTACTTTTGTTCTCCTGTTCCACTTAGGCCCTACAGGGCCAGCAGGGTGAGCCATTGACGAGTGGGGGCGCCATTGCACAGGAATAGGGTGCCAACCTCTGCTGGTAGGTAAGGTGGTTCAGCATTAGGGGCTGGCCCCTCACAAAGGTATCTCTACTATTGTCTATATGGTATCTTGGTGGTGGTTGTGTGTTGTTTGCACTTTCTAAATAATTTTTTTAGGGAAGCAATTAAAGGTTATATTTTAAGCCATTTTTGCCAAGTACGGAGTTCTATTGTGAACAGAGACTGGTCCTTAGCTACTCTCATTCTGCAGCCAGCAACAAAAAGGGGAATAAAAACAGACTTGTAAGCCAAAGGGTGCAAAAATGTTCAATGAAACCCAATTGCAAAAATTAATTTTCAATCCAAAATACATGCACTGAATAAAAAGATCTAAACTAAAAATGCCCCAGAAGGTGTCCTATACTTTAAAGCTGGTGAATAAACCTCAATGAAGGAAGGGGGTTGGTGCTTGTATAAACTATAGTCATATAATTAAAACCATAACTCTCGGGCAGTTCCCAGCTATATGGAAAGTCATTTAAGGGCTTGTTTTATTGTCAAAATCCACAGGATGTGGATATCCTATGAATAAGTGATAAATACTGGTTTATAAGACAAGCCCACTCCACCGAGGTGAAAGCTCCTTGTCGGATGCTATAAATTTGCAGCAAAGCCGTAAGTGACAATATCTTACCTTGACAGTTTCGTAATTAAGCAATGAGTCTATGGCAGCATTTCCGGCGTCATTGTCAGCTTTGTTCATTTCTATTCTAAATTTTGTCCTAGGATAGGTGAGAAAAAATACAATAGCACAATATTCACATGCGATGAGAATGGAAGATAGGACAGGGGTAATTATAAACCCTCAAACTCCACCAGGAGACCAAAGATTCCATCTACTAAATGTCCACTTTGACGTTTACCCATTAATACAACACAGTCATAAGCCTATCTAGTTCAACCCATTTAACCCCCATTGTGAAACTACAGGAAGAAAAAAAACAAAAAAAAACAAACAAACAAAAAACAGAACATAAGACAAAATTCATTTTGGACTTCAAATTCTAAATTCTTGGAGCAACTACCCATCTCCAGTAATTCAGTCCATAATAATGTATTACTTTTAACAAAGACGTTCATAGTGTCACTGCTCTTACAGTAAAGAATCCCCAAGTACACTGGTGTAGAAACCTTCTTTCCTCTATATGTATAGGACACCCCTCATTAACGAGTGTCCTGGGTAGACATAGATCATGAGAAAGTCTCAGAGCTGACTTATTTTATATCAAATCATTTTTTATTGAAAAACTCCAAATACAGACTTTCCATCTTCAAAATAACATAATTTCCTAGTATAAAACATAAACAAAAGTATCACAACTTCAATTCCCTAACCCACCCTAAAATGTTATTTTACTTCCCACTCCACAATCACTGAACTAAGTGGTCAAGGCTGAACGGTTGGCATGCAGTCACTGAGGCAGCGGTCATATATACACAAGGTCAGGACATCATCGATGCTGGACAGTTCCTAGAAACTGTGGGACCACCAAAATAGTGAAGGATTGGTTAGTATGGTATCGGTGTTGCTCCTATAATGCAAGCAGTGAGTAAAGAGGGGGCATGAGGAGCGATAGATACATAATAGTGCAAGCACTGCCTCTGTGGACTTGGAAGTGTCTATAGTTATTACCTCCACTGTGTGATTCCAATGGTAAACGCTGTATAGGCTCCCAGGGTCCCCAATGTAACAAACGCAAACTGAGCTCCACATTTGTAATACTAAAAAGACAAAAAAAAAGTCAAGTGATCCAAGCTGCTTGGATCATGTGAGAAAAACATGGATTTTTGTGAGTACTCACCGTAAAATCCTTTTCTCCGAGACGCTCAGTGGGGGACACAGAGACTGTGGGTGTATGCTACTGCCGTCTGGAGGCTGACACTAGGTATACAAAAAAACAAGTTAGCTCCTCCTCCGCCACATACACCCTCGCCCCGATACCGGGCGGAAACCAGTTTAGTGCAAAAAGCAGTAGGAGGACATAAACATAATTTTAACCTTATGCCAAACATATGTCTGAAAAAGGACCACCCTACCTTAAACAAGGAATTATATTAATTAAATAAACGAAAGCCACCTGGCAATTAGGGTGGGTGCTGTATCCCCCAATGAGCGTCTCGGAGAAAAGGATTTTACGGTGAGTACTCACAAAAATCCATGTTTCTCCTTCGTCTCATTGGGGGACACAGAGACTGTGGGACGTCCTAAAGCAGTCCCTGGGTGGGAAGACGACTCACCGCTCCAAGCCGCATGCCCTCCTGTCTAAAGGTGTGCCACTGCTGCCTGGAGAATTTTCCTACCCAGGCTCGCATCAGACGAAGCCTGAGTATGCACATTGTAGTGCTTACAAAAAGTGTGCAGGCTGGACCAGGTTGCTGCCTTGCATACCTGCTCTGCCGAAGCCTCGTGCCGAAGCCTGGTGCCGAAGCGCCCAAGAGGCGCCCACTGCCCGAGTAGAGTGCGCCCCTATTCCTGTAGGAACCGGCGTGCCTCTAAGACGGTAAGCCTCCTGAATAGTTAGGCGAATCCATCTGGCTATGGTTGACCGTGAAGCTGCTCAAACGGCTCAAACGGGGCCTCCTGCAGGACACTCAGTACCAGATTCAGGTCCCAGGCCTCCAAAGGTGCCCTAAAGGGGGGTACCAAATGAGAAACCCCTTGAATGAACGTCCTGACCTGCATGATGGTAGCGATCTTCCGCTGAAAAAGGACCGACAAGGCCGATATCTGCCTCTTAAGGGAACTCTGAGCCAGCCCTGCGTCTAGACCGGACTGGAGAAAGGCCAGGATGTTGGGGACCGAGAAGGATAATGGCGCCACTCCGCGTTCTCGACACCACTGAAAGAAAACCTTCCAAGTGTTATGATAGATTCTCGCCGAGGCCGGTTTCCGGGCGCTAACCATTGTAGCCACCACATCACTCCCGAACCCCGCCTGGGTCAGAACCCAGGATTCAACGGCCACGCCGTCAAACACAGGGCCCCTAAGTTCGGGTGGCAGATCGGCCCCTGAGACAGCAAGTCTGGACGTTCTGGTAGCCGCCAGGGTACGTCTGCGAGGAGCTGCACCAGATCTGCATACCATGCCCGACGGGGCCAGTCTGGGGCCAGCAGAATAGCCGGATCCCCCTCGGTCTTGATCTTTCTGATGACCCTCGGGAGAAGCGGCAGCGGGGGAAACAAGTACGGGAGTCGGAACTGGTTCCATGGCAGGACCAGCGCATCTACTGCGATCGCTCGCGGGTCCCGAGACCGGGTGACAAACACGCCCACCTTGGCGTTTTCCCTGGAGGCCATCAGGTCCACATCCGGAGTCCCCATCGCTGGCAAATTTGCTGAAAGACATCGGGGTGCAGAGACCATTCCCCGGCCGCAATCCCCTGCCGGCTTAGGAAATCTGCTGCCCAATTTTCCACGCCTGGTATGTGAACTGCTGAGATCGAGTGGTTCCTCTCGGCCCAGCGGAGTACATGCTCTATTTCGCGCATGGTTGCCCTGCAGCGCGTGCCTCCCTGGTGATTCACGTATGCTACTGCCGTGGCGTTGTCTGACTGAATCCGGACCGGGCGCCCTGCCAGCAAGTGCTGAAACTGCTGCAGTGCCAACCACACTGCTCGAATCTCCGACAAGTTGATAGGGAGACGCGCCTCTTGAGGCGACCATTGCCCCTGGGCCGTGTGATGGCGGAAGATTGCCCCCCAACCGAAAAGACTCGCATCTGTCGTGATCACCAACCATTGATCCGGGGGAAAGGGCCTCCCCTGACGGAGAGAGGAGTCGCGCGTCCACCATTGAAGCGCTTTTCGGACCTGAGCGGACAACCTGCACTGATGATCGAGCGAGAACGGACTTTTGTCCCATGAAGCTAAGAGAGCATGCTGCAGGGGACGGAGATGAAATTGCGCAAACGGAATTGCTTCCATCGCCGCCACCATTTTTCCTAGAACCCTCATCCCAAACCGGATAGTGTGGGGCCCCGGCTGTTGAAGGGTTCGAACTCCCTGCCGAAGTGCCTGAGCCTTGTCCTGAGGGAGAATCACCAACCCTCGGGAAGTATCGAAAATCATCCCTAGAAACAGAATCCTCTGGGCCGGAGTAAGGGATGATTTCTTCCTGTTGACCAACCATCCTAGACGAGCTAGGGTATCCAGAGTGATGCTGACATTCTCCTCGCAAGCTCGAAAAGACGGACCCTTTACCAGGAGGTCGTCCAGGTACGGCAAAACCACTATGCCCAGAGAATGCAGAGTGGCCATAACAACCGCCATCACTTTCATGAATATCCTGGGGGCCGTGGCCAACCCGAAAGGTAGGGCCACAAACTGGAAATGTCGCCCATCGATTGCGAACCGCAGGAACTTTTGATGCAGGGGAAAAATAGGGATGTGCAGGTAGGCATCCTGGATATCGATGGAGGCCAAATATTCTCCCTGCTCCATGGACGATATGACCGACCGGAGAGATTCCATGCGGAAATGCCTGACCCTGATGAACCTGTTCAGGAGCTTTAAGTCCAGAACCGGCCTTACTGTTCCATCCTTCTTGGGTACCACGAACAGGTTGGAATAAAAACCCCGGGTTTTTTCGCCCTCTAGTACGGGGACAATGACCTCGTTGCGCTGCAGCACCTCGATGGCCTCTAGCAAAGCCTGTGCCCGAACTTCCGTCTTGGGAAGCCGCGAAAGAAAAAATCGTTTTGGGGGATCCCTGATGAATTCTATTTTGTACCCGGAGGACACCATTTCTGCCACCCATGCGTCCCGCGCCACTGCGACTCAGACGTGGCAGAACCTGAGCAGGCGTCCGCCTACCCTGCTGTCCCCGGGTACTGGATGTTTCGAGTCATTTTGTTGAGGTCCTCTGAGACCTGGCCCCCCTTGATCTGGGCGGCCGGCCCCGCATCCTGCCCAAGGGGTTGGCCTTGTACGTAACCTGACGCTCTTTGTCTTGGCCATAGCGAGCTGGGACGGAGGTACCGGCCGCTGCCATCCACCCTGGGGCACGAAATGCTCAAAAGCGCGCCTGCGGTTGACGAAACGGCACTTTACTCCTCTGTTGTGGAAGAAAGCTGCTCTTTCCCCCCGTGGCGTCTGAAATAAGCTTATCCAGTTTCGCCCCAAATAACCGGTCCCCCTGAAAGGGCAGAGAAGTCAACGATTTTTTAGAGATTGAATCAGCCCGCCAGAGCCTTAACCATAAGGCTCTCCTAATGGCGATTGCGTTTGCCGCCGCTAGTGCTGCGCCATTAGCCGCATCTAAAGATGCACTAATTAAATAGTCCCCTGCCATTGCGATCTGACTTGCTATCTCGCCTACTTCTGTCGGCAATTCTCTATCCTGCAGGATCTTGTTTAAAGAATCCGACCATGACATCATGGCCTTGGCTACCCATGTCGCTGCAAAAGAAGGAAAGAGTGCTGATACTGATGCCTCATACACCGAGCGGGCTAACCCCTCTATGAGCCGATCCGTGGGGTCCTTAATGGCGGAACCACTGGGAACTGACAACAGGGATCTTGAGGCTAGGCGAGACACTGGGGGATCCACTAACGGGAATTCCGCCCATTTTTTACAGAGTTCTGATGCGAACGGATACCTTGCTTCTAGCGTTTTTTGTCCCGAAAAACGCTTATCTGGACGTTCCCTGTGCCGCTGCACAATGTCCTCGAACTCAGGATGAGTGCTAAACACTCTATGTGGTCTCCTGGCCTTTTTAAAAGACACCTTATGACCTGCAGCTGGGGAGACATCATCCTCAATCCCCAGAGTCTGATTGACAGCTTCAATAAGACTGTCTACCGTCTCCCGACACCCCGGTATATCCAGGTTCAAGGATTCTTCTACGTCGTCACCTGAACTCTGCTCGCTCCCGGAAAAAGGTGACGGTGAGCGTGATGCCACACTCGCGGATGCTGACGCACCGGAGGGGCCTGGAGACGCAGTATGGGTTCTTTTCCTGTGCGTCTGCCTAGAGAGTGTGCGGCCCCTGCAGGCCGGAGGCTCCTGTGAGGTGGACGACCCCTCCCAAACCAGCGAGCCGTCGTCTCTACCCCTATCCGGGGCCTGAAGGGTCTCAATCGCCTTCGTAAGTGAAACCATGGACCGAGACAGTGATAACGCCCATTCCGGGGGATCCAGACCCCTGGGCTCCGTCGCAGGGGAGGGCTCCTGGGCGCGTTCGGAGTCGCAGGCTTCACACAATTTGATAGTCTGTGCTCGTGGGAACATCACCCCACAGGAAACGCATGCGGCATAAAGGAACGTGTGCGTTTTCCCTTTTCCAGACATAATGCCGCTTACTCCTATCACCAGTTAAAGGGGAAAGGAGGAGGGTAACTCTTAAATGTACCCGCGCAGCTCCAGGACGGGGTCGCACTTACCCTACTTCTGTGTGCCCCCTTCCAGCGTGACTCCTCGCCTCTGGGTAGGTCGCCCGCGTCTGTTTCCAGATGTGGCCTACCCTGCTCTGAAGCAGGGGCCTTGATTTAAACCAGCTCCCGCCCTACGCTGGGCGAAAACCGCGGCCTACCAAATCGCCCCTATCCTGCTCAACACTCACCCCCCCCCCCCCGACGGTGACACCTACTACCCCGGCTGCAGGTACTCTGAGGCGAGGAGCGAAGGCGGGAGCGATGGTCGAGGGGATCCCTGGCTCCTACTCGCTGCCCAAAGCCCTCCCCAGCTGCATACTTACCGGTATTTGCTCTCTGGACGGTGCAGGCACCCTAACTCTGTCTGCCCTGCAGGGGCGAGGAGCGGGACCGTCCGCCGCCATGCAGCACCGCCGTCTAGCGTTGGTGGAGCAGTGGGGGCGCACAGACTAGTCTTGTGCCACTGTGCAAGCCCATGGTTTCCATACCTAGGGGTGGACAGGGCTAAGTCTGGCATACTGTCCCACGTCGCGGGAGAGGGAACGTGGAGGAACACTTGCACGTGGTCGCCCGTTGCTGGTTTGGGGAAATCGGATCCTTTCAATAGGATGCGTTGCCCCTGTCTTATCTTCATAAAATAACAAACACGGAAAAAATAGATGTCTGGGGAAAAGTCCCAGAGATGTCCCTCGGTGCGGGAAAGGATACGCGGAGCGATGCTCAACGCGTGCTCGCCCGTTGTTGGTTTGGGGAGATCGGACCCTTTCTATAGGATCCGTCGCCCGTGTCTCCTCTTCATAGCGAGAGAACCGAAAAGGAATAAAAAAAAAAAAAAAAAAAAAAATAGTCTGGAGAACTCCAGACTGCGTGTGCCTCCAAAGACACTAAGCAAAAAACTGGTTTCCGCCCGGTACCGGGGCGAGGGTGTATGTGGCGGAGGAGGAGCTAACTTGTTTTTTGTATACCTAGTGTCAGCCTCCAGACGGCAGTAGCATACACCCACAGTCTCTGTGTCCCCCAATGAGACGAAGGAGAAAAAATGGTTTCAATTAAATACATTTTATAACTCACATATAAAAGATTAAAAGGGAGTTTATCAGCACATAATGACTGTTCACCAAAGTATAGGCGCTCAGTGCGCCCACAGCGTGGTCAAGCAGGTCAGTGCGCCCTTGGCGCACCGAGTAGGTCAGCGCACCCATGGCCTGGCCAAGCAGGTCAGCGCGCCCTTGGCATGGCCGAGCAGGTCAGCGTGCCCTTGGCATGGCCAAGCAGATCAGCTCACTGTCTAAGCCAATAGTTTTGCATCCATTTCCTCCATCCTGTGTCTTGATTGACAGCTCTAGCTGTATAAGAGCAAGAGGAGGGTGGAGATACATGGGGAACAAGTGGGTGGGAACGTGTACTGACCTGCTTGGCTGAGCTAAGGGTACAGAGTCCTTGGTTTGAACAGTCATTGTGTGCTGACTGACTCCCCTGTAATGACTTTTCTAGACAGATATTAGCTACTATTACAAGAGAAATCCCAAACTGACTACATCCTGGATTAGATATACTGACAGCAAAAGGAATGAAAGCAATTCATAGCTTTCTGTACAAAGTGTTCATTAAAGAGAACCTGTTACCTGATCCATGCTGCCCAAATCACACGAAGAATCCAAGCTCGGGTGCACAAATGCAGACAGGTATGTTTCCTCTGAAATGTTCTGGCGTTTCAGAGAAAACAATTTGAAGAGCTGTCCGGGGACTTTAGGGTTGAGACGAGACTAGTCCGCTGTTTCCCCCAGTGGGCTCCCCCACCCTAGCACCTCTCTTAAGTGATTGACAGGGCCTCTTCCGGAGCATTTCAGAAAAAAACATATCTGGGCTACAATGGTGCAGCCAGGTTCCAATGCATGCTGCCTGTAGCTTGGGCAGGTTTCCCTTTAATGTGTACAACCTAAAGTATTATGGAATATTGAAATAATTACTCCCACCACAAAGCTGCAGCAAAATGTTCTCTGACAAAGTATCAGACCCCCAATAATTGGAAAAACAAACATTTTAATGAAGGGCTTTACACCACAACATTTTACTCCACAATATTGGTGAGTCTCCATTACCTAAAACAATCCGTTTCTGTGGAGCTCCATGTTCCCTGCTTTCCTTCCCAGCCGTACAGGTAAACAACATTTTGCTTCTTTCATTCTCCTTGCTAATCCTGACAACTTTACGGAGCAACAACACTCCCACTGACCTTCAATGCAAGAGCAATGCCCTTTCATGGGGAAAAAGGCTATGCTGCCAGGCACCAATGTTTTTAAACAGGTTGTACAATAAATAAAAGTGATCACCTAGCCATGCGATTGCTGGGGGTTCCACTACTAAGACCCTCACCATTCTCAACACTGGGGTTCTGACATATCATGTTTGAATGCAGCGATGTTCCTGCTCTATTGATTGCCTGCTGGAGATAGCGGCACATTATACTCGCGTGCAGAATCCAAGCCTCATTTTTGAAAATAGTCGGAGTCCCAGCAATCAAATTTTGAGCCGTATATCATAGAATACATAAAAGTCTCGGAAAGAAAAACCTTTCGGCTTCCAGTACTTACCAAGATACTGCTAACAAGGAGAACTTCGAACATTGTGGGTCCCAGATTAAACACCAGAGCACTGAGCACAAAGCTGATCCCTCTTGTACCGCGATCGATGGCTTTTGACAATGCTCCAGTTTGTCGGCTCAGGTGGAAGCCCAGGTCCAGGTTGTGTAGGTGTAAGAAAACATTCTTTGCTATTCTCCTGATGGAGCTTTGGGCCACTTTCCCAAATACTGCATTCCTTAATTCATTGAAGAGGGCAGCCCCAGCTCTGGATGCACCATCTAGAAACCGAAACGGAGATCGGGGTCAGTGGACAGCTTTCCTACCAGGTTATCCCACATGTAAGGAAAAGATAACGGTACAGAGGAATAGAATTAAAATTTAACAAAAATCTAAAACTGCTTTTAAATAAATGATATTATTTGATCGGCGGCCATAGTTTTACTTGGATTCTTTTGGTTGAAAGTTATAATACAGCAGCCGTAGAAGTCTTTAGGGTCCTACTATACATCAGGTTCCATTTGTGGCAAACTTTGGCACATCCTAAACCACAGAGGTCTGGTTTCTTCTAGCAAAGAACATCACAAAGTCTTTTAGAGGCACAAGGACTGCCTCCGGCTCTGCACTCTCTGTATGCTAGCACACAGGCTCCGCACTCACAGCACCAATGCGTGCATGAAGCTTTAGCCTTAATGTAAACTATAATATTTAATAGTTTGCTCTGAAAAAACCTTTTCTTTAAAGATTAAAAAAATGTATGTGGATAAGAAATCGTAATTTCATGGCAGGGCAATACATTCAATTATTTTACGCTTATTTGAAAGGACTCAAAATCCAAACTGTATTAATGAACTTGGACAAAACCTGGCTGCTTGTTTAGGAAAGAGAAAGGAAAAATGCTCATTACTACCTTCCATGTTGTCCAGAAAAAAAAAAAAAAAAAAACATGAAAAGAAAGAAGATACAGAGTAGAGAAGAGGGAAGGGTGAGGGGGTCAGACATCAAACCCCTTCTGATCAAAGACCAAAATACATTGGTGTGTGTATACAGGATGAGCATAGAAGTTAGGAATATATCTGGAAGGAGAATGTCACAGGAAACAAAACATTCGTGTTCTGCCGCTGCCATAGGTCAGCAAGTTTGAGGGCTAGTAAAAATAGATGGCGATGGGTTTCAACGAGTCTAGTGCTCGTAATCGTCACATTGCATCAGTCTGTAAGATAAAACTCACGCAGAACTCTCTGCAATGTCCAGCAATTTTGAAAGAGCTGTCTGATCAATAAAAAAGAACCTTCTCAGATGGAATATTAATGTATACAGATCTGTTAAAGAGGAACCCGGTGCTCTAGAGTTCACTTTATTAGGCATGGTGTAAGCTTGGTGACAAACTGTGTCTTTATAGGCAGATTCTGACAATCCATTACACAGACATCCTTTTTTCTTGTGCACAGATGTATGGCCACCATGATCATCTGACCACTATGGGTGTCAGAAGCTAAACCACAGCGACTAAAAGATCGCCGGGCTAGCTTTAATCTTAAGAGACAACCCCTTTCGGCGCACAATGTCGAAGCGACCCCTATCGGCGCACAATGCCGAAGCGACCCCTTTCGGCGTAGAGGGTTGAGAAGACCCTTGTTGGCACAGAGAGTCAAAAAGATCCCTTTTGGCGCAGAGGGGCAAAAGAGCTCATTTCAACACACATAGGTGAGACAACCCTTTTGGGTTAGAGGAAGTATTCATGTGCAGATGACTGTAGTGAAAACTTGTATGGCTAGGACACCATCGTTATAATCTGTGTGGTCCTAACTTCCAAACATCCAGCAATAGTACATACAATAACATTTTGGTTTTACTTACCATTTAGGCGTTTTTTTTTTCCCCTTTACCCCTTTAATAAGCACACTCATGAATATACAGTTAGGTCCATATGTATTTGGACAGAGACATTTTTCTAATTTTGGTTCTAGACATTACCACAATGAATTTTAAACAAAACAATTCAGATGCAGTTGAAGTTCAGACTTTCAGCTTTCATTTGAGGGTATCCACATTAAAATTGGATGAAGGGTTTAAGAGTTTCAGCTCCTTAACATGTGCCACCCTGTTTTTAAAGGGACCAAAAGTAATTGGATAATTGACTCCAAGGCTATTTCATGGACAGGTGTGGGCAATCCCTTCGTTATGTAATTCTCAATTAAGCAGATAAAAGGCCTGGAGTTGATTTGAGGTGTGGTGCTTGCATTTGGAAGGTTTTGCTGTGAAGGAAACATGAGGTCAAAGGAGCTCTCCATGCAGGTGAAACAAGCCATCCTTAAGCTGCAAAAACAGAAAAAACCCATCCGAGAAATTGCTACCACATTAGGAGTGGCAAAATCTACAGTTTGGTACATCCTGAGAAAGAAAGAAAGCACTGGTGAACTCATCAATGCAAAATGACCTGGGCGCCCATGGAAGACAATAGTGGTGGATGATCGCAGAATAGTCTCCATGGTGATGAGAAACCCCTTCACAACAGCCAACCAAGTGAACAACACTCTCCAGGAGGTAGGCGTATCAATATCCAAATCTACCATAAAGAGAAGACTGCATGAAAGTAAATACAGAGGGTTCACTGCACGGCGCAAGCCACTCATAAGCATCAAGAATCAAAAGGCTAGACTGGACTTTGCTAAAAAAACATCTAAAAAAGCCAGCACAGTTCTGGAAGAACATTCTTTGGACAGATGAAACCAAGATCAACCTCTACCAGAATGATGGAAAGAGAAAAGTATGGCGGAGGCGTGGTACAGCTCATGATCCAAAGCATACCACATCATCTGTAAAACATGGCGGAGGCAGTGTGATGGCTTGGGCATGCATGGCTGCCAGTGGCACTGGGTCACTAGTGTTTATTGATGATATGACACAGGACAGAAGCAGCCGAATGAATTCTGAGGTATTCAGAGGCATACTGTGTGCTCAGATCCAGCCAAATGCAGCCAAACTGATTGGTTGTCGTTTCATACTACAGATGGACAATGACCCAAAACATAAAGCCAAAGCAACCCCGGAGTTTATTAAAGCAAAGAAGAGGAATATTCTGGAATGGCCAAGTCAGTCACCTGATCTCAACCCAATTGAGCATGCATTTAACTTGTTAAAGACTAAACTTCAGACAGAAAGGCCCACAAACAAACAGCAACTGAAAACCACCGCAGTGAAGGCCTGGCAGAGCATCAAAAAAGGAGGAAACACTGCGTCTGGTGATGTCCATGAGTTCAAGACTTCAGGCAGTCATTGCCAACAAAGGGTTTTCAACCATGTACTAGAAATGAACATTTTATTTACAATTATTTAATCTGTCCAATTACTTTTGGTCCCTTAAAAAACAGGGTGGCACATGTTAAGGAGCTGAAACTCCTAAACCCTTCATCCAATTTTAATGTGGATACCCTCAAATGAAAGCTGAAAGTCTGAACTTCAACTGCATCTGAATTGTTTTCTTTAAAATTCATTGTGGTAATGTCTGGAACCAAAACTAGAAAAATGTTGTCTCTGTCCAAATATATATGGACCTAACTGTAGGTTTCACTAAATGTCTGTATAGTGTAAGCATTTAATATACTGACCTACTGCCAATCTCTCTGGGATCCGCTGCTGTTCTGCTCCGCTTCTCAGTGACATCTCCGCTTTGCAGGCTCTCCAAATCATGCTGCGTGACTCAGAACTGGTTTTTGCAATGTAAATCTATGGAGTGTCAGAACGAGGCCCCATAGACTTGTGTCGTGAAACAGTCTTCCGGCTCAAGCACAGAAAGAGCCGGAGAGTCTAAAGTGCGGGGACTTTATTGAGAAGCGTTGCAGAATGGCGCTGGATCCCGGAAAATACAGTGGTAGTCTGAACAAATTATCGCTCTCCTTTGTGGAACACAAGTCAGACATGGAGCAGAGTGCATTTATACCAGCTGATCGGCACGTTAAACATCCGCCAACATGTCAGCACTCATTTAATAGCCTGTTTACAAAGGCTATCGATGCGCACGAAAAACTGTAATAGTTCATTCAGTGAGTATAGGCTGCCATTGTTCTCAGCAGCACAGGACTGGTTTACACAGAGAACGGTAATCTTTTTGTGAAAACCAAAAACATTTCACCTGATGTCTTGCTAGTTTGTTGGGTGATTGGCAGCCTATTCAAACTGCACGATTATCATGAAATCAGCTTTCCTAGGAATACTCATGAACTATAATCTTGAAGTAAAAATGAACCTTAAGTTCCATTTCTTGCCATTTTAACCACTTTTAAAAATAATTATTTGAGCTGAACTACTCCTATAATTAGATTCTGAGCTTTATTTTAAAGGGGTATTCCCATCACCAAATTCTTATCCCAATATGTAATAATATTAGCAAATACCTCCATTTAGAAATGTAGTATAGTTCTTCTGATTTGGTGTGTTGCTTATCCCATGTGCAGGGCATTGCAATAGCTTAGGTATCCATGGTTACGACCACTCATACAGAGACCGTTAGTTGTCAGTGGTCGTAACCATGGATACCCAAGCTACTGCAATGCCCTGCACATGGTGAATCAGAAGAACTACACTACAATTCTAATTGGACGTATTTGCTAATATTATACCGATTACATAATGAGGTAGGATCTTGGAGATGGGAATACTCCTTTAAAGTCAAAGCAAACTGAGCAATTCATTAACATACAGTTGCAGTCTCCCTAGAGCCATAGCGGTCCACAGCAGTTAGCTGATTTACATGGATTTCCAGCAACGAGAATGAGCGAAACAACCTAATCCTCCCTGTGTCATAGCAAGTTGTAGGTATTCTGAGCGTTGCCACATGGTTCCTTTCTAGTGCATCCTATTTTGCATTGATAGTGTAAGTTTAGTTTATGTTGTGAATACTCAGATAACGGGCATGTTGATGAAATAATCCAACAATTTTTTTCCTGAAAGCAGAGGTACCCCCCCAACCTCTGTAAGAAATCACTAGTCATAATAGGATGAAATATGGGCATACAGATTACTACGGGTGTCATATGACAGACCAGATCTGTTAATGATATAACAGTCAGTCACCACATGGTTGCCTATAGCCGTTTCGCACTCACTGCGCTTTGTCAAGGCCTTGAGAAAGTGCAATGTGCACAAAACAAACATAGGCAAACTGCTGGCCGCCAGCCGTTGTATCGTCTCCTGACCATTTATACATGTGAAAAAGAAGTGGCGTTCTGTAATAAGATACATTACAAAGTTTCTTATTTTCACATCTACTATTGATTTCTGGGACCTTTTATTTATTTATTTTAATTTAAACAACGGTTATCATTAACCTGAAAAGTCCCATAATTCGGATTCTGGTTGATTAAACCGTGTGGTAGTGCCAACCATGTGTTTTTCTGTACATGTCCGATGATGCATATATTATCCCTCATAATCCAAAAGTCTATCAAGGGAAAGTGTTGTTCTTACCCACCGCAAGCAATAAGAGGTCGGGTCAGTTTTAATATATGTAGAAAAAATAAAAATAAAACAAACCCCCAATATTCAACACATTTTACCTAGTTTTTCAAATATAAGAACCAGTGTGAGCTCCCGAAACAGAGGTTGCTGGACAAAAATATCCATTTACAGTGAAGATAAAAAAGAGAAAGTTCCGAAGTGAGGTCAGGGTGCACGGAAGTAACAGAATAGATCCCTCCCGCCAGGGTCCAACAGATGAGGTCACTCCAGGTACTTCAACATGGAACAGAAGCAGAAGGGATTTTAGAGGGCAAGGAACCAGAAAAATTAATAACACATTGTCATATGTTTTTAAATATATTCTAAAAGAAAAAAAAAAAATTAAAGCATTAAAAAAAAGGCTTCTTAATGTAAAATAAAGAGCATGGTGACGGCAACCCTGCCAATCTAATAATTATAGTCATGAAAGAAAGTGCCGCAACGAGAGGAGAACACATTAAGAAGCAAAGGATTAACAATTTGTTGATTTTGCACTTCTATTTTGTGTTTGTTAGCCAAGTGCTTTTAAAGTAGTGGAGAAAGCGGCTTGTTGAGGCTAATACGCAGAAGGAACAGCAGGCTTTCTCCCTCTCCATAGTCTTACATTGTCCGTGTAGAAATACATTTTCTAAACTCTCAGTACGCAGCCAAGAAAACAAAACAAAAAAAAAAGTCGAACAAAGAAATACGATAAATTACTACACTGGAAGAGCCAAACGTGAATAGCAGATTAATACAGATTAGAAACCTGCTCGATTCTAGATTTATTCATCTAGTTCTAGTGCAGTATAACATGTAAGGACATCCATATTCCTACCTCCAGAAAATAATTATAGTCTGTACGCAAGTCTGAGAGTTACAAGGCTTCGCTCGAGACGTAATCAATATTATTCAGAGATAAAGTAGTTGTATCAAAGAACACTAGAAGACGATGGCTGATCTCATGTGGTTGAGCGCTGTACTCCGCCATCTCCAAAAAACCCATAGACAACTAATAGAACGGTGGCACTCCACTCCGAAGGGGCGTTTTAGAGTCACATTTTTCAGGGTTAGCGGAAGTCCCCACCAATCTTGAAAAGCAGGGCTCTCAAATGGAATGCAGTGCATCTGCATCCGCATCCATTTTTTGGGGAATCCTGTACTAAACCACATGCTCGCCTATACTTTTAGTGCTATGAAAAGCTCATATTCAGACATTTCCATATTACTATTTCATCTACAAATCCCATTAAAAACCCTTACTTCTATATTGTTTATCTTATAATCAATAAAGAAGCAACTTTTTAAGGAGACTTCTAGATGTGCAGTTTTCCTTGAATCCTCAAAAAAAGGTCACCAAGATGGAAGTCCACACCCGTGACACCCACGGATATGGAAAAGACACGTATGAAAATACAGACATGGTAAACTCATGCAAGAGACTTTCTTACGCATATTGTTAAAAGGACACTCTTAATGTCATTCTGTGGGAACAGATTACACAGCCCTGAATGTTGTTGGAGAGTCAGATGATTGGGAATGAGTGGTAAATGGTTAAATAAAATAAGAACAAAAGAAATGGGAAAAAAAAAAAAATCTTTTCATATCCTAGAAGTCATTAGCTTGTGGGTCAAATCATAAAGGTCGCCTGTAATTAAAGAGGTAATTGCAGACAAGATAGCATTTGACAGAAGGAATTAAGGCTTGCCACAACGGTTACGCAGAGTCTACCTCATCATAATGCTGCAATCACAACTAATATCTATTTTTTGTCTTGTTAATTGCTTTTGTCTATTAATGACGGGGATAGAAGGCCATATACAGATTACATAAATTCAGGCTCTTCTAAAACGAGAGGATGAGATCACTTGCATGGGAAGCAACAAGCTACAATTTCAACTTTTGTACAATTCAAAAAGGTTGTCCCATGAAAAGTACAGGATGGCAAATCAAGAATTTGGAAAATACATGTAGTACAAATAGAGTGTGGTTTTATTTAGACATGGTATAGCACGCTCTGTTGTTTCTCCTGTAGATGAATTGTTGGTCTACCTTCTCCTGTATTCAGTGGTGGACGCTTTACTGCAATTAAAAAGAAAGCTCATGCCGTGTTCTAACAGTGAAGGAAAGTGAAGCATTTACATTATTTGTAACACTGGAATAAAAGGGGTATTCTCAAGTTGTCTCCGGAGTAGCTGAGAAATCAGCAGTCTCCTTACTAGATGCTGGGGGTGGAACGTGAGGTTGAGCTGAGGCCATGGAGCGAGCACACCTCCTTGAGTGATCATTCTAATCAAGGAGATTCGCACTGCTACCGTGACACATTACCTGTCTGGTAATGTTTGTTCCAAGTGTACACTGTCATCACTATATTTACCGTAATAATACTTGGTCCTGCCAATAAATTTCCTTTGAATTTGAGAACCGTCTTTTATATAAGCACGTCTAGGAAAGTGAGAGCAGTGATTTGGAGCTTTGCTCTGGAAGCTGCAATGGTAGGGGCCAGGGTGGTGGTAGGGGTGGGGGTGAATGGTGATTTTACAAGACTGATAAGTCAGGAGTTGAAAGTGAAGGAAAGAGGAAGAGGTAGGGAAGCAGCTAAGTGCTTTATAGAAATCAATGGGCTGGCATCTTAAGAGTCAACTCCTCAAAGTGGAATGTAGCGCTTCTGTGCATACTGTACATGGACTGGTGTTCAACCACCTATGTACACTATGTAATATAGAAGCGCTCATTACAGGAGAATGAAAGCAGAAAGAAGCAGCACATCAATTACACACTTGTTAAATTGCTTTAAGTAGACAGCATGGAAGTATACAACATGAGAACATCCCTTTAGGGGCTGAAGAGAAACAGTAGCATGGTAGACCAGAGTGACTTCAGTATGCCATAGATTGCCATGAGAACCCATCAGCAGCCCATTCTTCTATGATAGCAAGGCCAATTGGGCGACATAGGAGCACCCTCTAACTAGTTAAATGCTGCAGCCGCTATTAACCAGCTAAACTACTGTGATGGGAGCCAACTCTGATTGCAGAAGTCATCCACAATGTATGGAGCCTCTCAGCCGACCGCCTCTAACTACTGCGGTCAGAATTGGTTCCCATCGCGGCAGTTTATCCTCCTGTGCTCATCCACAGTACATGAATGGGGGATGTTGATATGGGGGTTAATATATTCCGCAGCACTTTACAATTCAAAGGTTACATATGCAAGCAATATAAGATATTAAGGTAACAAAGTACGCAAGAATTCAAGAAAAAGCGAGCGCTCTGCATACAGAAACTTAGAATCCATTATTTACAGTGGGGAAAAAAAGTATTTAGTCAGTCAGCAATAGTGCAAGTTCCACCACTTAAAAAGATGAGAGGCGTCTGTAATTTACATCATAGGTAGACCTCAACTATGGGAGACAAACTGAGAAAAAAAAAATCCAGAAAATCACATTGTTTGTTTTTTTTTCATTTTATTTGCATATTATGGTGGAAAATAAGTATTTGGTCAGAAACAAAATTTCATCTTAATACTTTGTGATATATCCTTTGTTGGCAATGACAGAGGTCAAACGTTTTCTGTAAGTCTTCACAAGGTTGCCACACACTGTTGTTGGTATGTTGGCCCATTCCTCCATGCAGATCTCCTCTAGAGCAGTGATGTTTTTGGCTTTTCGCTTGGCAACACGGACTTTCAACTCCCTCCTAAGGTTTTCTATAGGGTTGAGATCTGGAGACTGGCTAGGCCACTCCAGGACCTTGAAATGCTTCTTACGAAGCCACTCCTTCGTTGCCCTGGCGGTGTGCTTTGGATCATTGTCATGTTGAAAGACCCAGCCACGTTTCATCTTCAATGCCCTTGCTGATGGAAGGAGGTTTGCACTCAAAATCTCACGATACATGGCCCCATTCATTCTTTCATGTACCCGGATCAGTCGTCCTGGCCCCTTTGCAGAGAAACAGCCCCAAAGCATGATGTTTCCACCACCATGCTTTACAGTAGGTATGGTGTTTGATGGATGCAACTCGGTATTCTTTTTCCTCCAAACACGACAAGTTGTGTTTCTACCAAACAGTTCCAGTTTGGTTTCATCAGACCATAGGACATTCTCCCAAAACTTCTCTGGATCATCCAAATGCTCTCTAGCAAACTTCAGATGGGCCCGGACATGTACAGGCTTAAGCAGTGGGACACGTCTGGCACTGCAGGATCTGAGTCCATGGTGGCATAGTGTGTTACTTATGGTAGGCCTTGTTACATTGGTCCCAGCTCTCTGCAGTTCATTCACTAGGTCCCCCCGCGTGGTTCTGGGATTTTTGCTCACCGTTCTTGTGATCATTCTGACCCCACGGGGTGGGATTTTGCGTGGAGCACCAGATCGAGGGAGATTATCAGTGGTCTTGTATGTCTTCCATTTTCTAATTATTGCTCCCACAGTTGATTTCTTCACTCCAAGCTGGTTGGCTATTGCAGATTCAGTCTTCCCAGCCTGGTGCAGGGCTACAATTTTGTTTCTGGTGTCCTTTGACAGCTCTTTGGTCTTCACCATAGTGGAGTTTGGAGTCAGACTGTTTGAGGGTGTGCACAGGTGTCTTTTTATACTGATAAGTTTAAACAGGTGCCATTACTACAGGTAATGAGTGGAGGAAAGAGGAGACTCTTAAAGAAGAAGTTACAGGTCTGTGAGAGCCAGAAATCTTGATTGTTTGTTTCTGACCAAATACTTATTTTCCACCATAATATGCAAATAAAATTAAAAAAAAACAGACAATGTGCTTTTCTGGATTTTTTTTTCTCAGTTTGTCTCCCATAGTTGAGGTCTACCTATGATGCAAATTACAGACGCCTCTCATCTTTTTAAGTGGTGGAACTTGCACTATTGCTGACTGACTAAATACTTTTTTTCCCCACTGTAAATAATCCCTTTAATTTCTATTTAACCATTTTTATATCTGTACCTGAATAACATACTTTGCTGTGCAATTCACTGACAAGTGCAGCTTTTGAAAATCGTGAGGAACTAAATCACTTATTGCTTGTTCAGAAAACAAATTACATCTTCATCAAAGTTGTACTTACAGCCAATCAGTACTGCGGTCGCCATTGTAGCCACAGTGCTCGATGCATCTGCCAGGTTCAGCACATTCCCAGATACTTCATTCAGGTTGTCCACTGCATATTTAAACATGAAGGGCACCACGATGTTCATCCCCTGCAGAGAGACAAAAGCATTTATGGATATAAAAAGTTATACACACGGAGACAAAGTACACACAGACTCGGTACAAAACACAAGACCCTCAACGTCAGAAGCATTCCAATGGGATTCTACAATAAACTACAGGGTGGGCCATTTATATGGCTACACTTGGGTGGACCATTTATAAAGTTGCATCCAAAATGGCCGACTTCAAAATGGTTGCCATGGTCACCACTCATCTTGAAAAGTTTCCCCCCTCCCATACACTAATGTGCCACAAACAGGAAGTTGATATCACCAACCATTCCCATTTTATTTAGGTGTATCCATATACATGGCCCACCCAGGTGTATTCATATAAATGGCCCACCCTGTATTTTGCATTTTGAAAGGGGCATATGTGACTTCATTCAGGGTTCTCAGAAATTACCCCAAATGCATATCTGCATGCTCCCATCCCAGAGTGCTTGGGAGTTATTCTGTACTAGGCAATGTCTTTGATGTCACAAAGGTCTTTAAGGAACTGACACTACCAATACAAAGTGGCTGAATCAAATCAGACAGTAACTCCTACAAGGGCCTCACTAAAGATAGTGTGTAACATTCCAGAAAACTCACAGTGACACTGAAGGATGGCGGCCATGCCAATTGCAACCAGACTCTGTGGAGCAACTGAGCATCACAAGGTCTCCAGCCTTGGTAAAGAACCTTCTTTCAAGTACTGTGCCTGTAAGGTTCATTTTGCAACCATCAAGTTTACAGTGTCACCGTGTGTTTACAACCATCAAGCTTACAGTGTCACCATATGTGTTTATAACCATCAAGCTTACAGTGTCACCATATGTGTTTATAACCATCAGGATTACAATGTCACTGTGTGCTTGTAACCATTAAGCTTACAGCGTCACCCTGTGTGTTTACAACCATCAAGCTTACAGTGTCACCCTGTGTGTTTACAACCATGAAGCTTACAGTGTCACCCTGTGTGTTTACAACCATCAAGCTTACAGTGTCACCCTGTGTTTACAACCATGAAGCTTACAGCGTCACCCTGTGTGTTTACAACCATCAAGCTTACAGTGTCACCCTGTGTGTTTACAACCATGAAGCTTACAGTGTCACCTTGTGTGTTTACAACCATCAAGCTTACAGCGTCACCCTGTGTGTTTACAACCATTAAGCTTACAGCGTCACCCTGTGTGTTTACAACCATTAAGCTTACAGCGTCACCCTGTGTGTTTACAACCATCAAGATTACAGTGTCACCCTGTGTGTTTACAACCATCAAGCTTACAGCGTCACCCTGTGTGTTTACAACCATTAAGCTTACAGTGTCACCTTGTGTGTTTACAACCATCAAGCTTACAGTGTGACTGTGTGTTTACAACTAGGGTTGATCAAATAGCTAGGGATAAGAGCTTATTTGAATAGCTTTAGCACTTACCGAATAGCTGCATCTGTAACCTGGAACGCTCCCGAAAATCAGCTGTTCAGTGCCGCAGCTGCATGTGTCACAACACATGCATGGGTAGCCCAACAAACACGCTCTCCCATCCACATGTTGTGACTGTCACACAGCTGCGACACATGCAGCTGCGTGGGGCCGAACAGCTGATTATTGGGAGATCTCCATGTAACCGATGAAGCTATTCGGTAAGCGCTCTATTTGGATAAGCTCTTATCTGAAGCTATTCGATCAACCCTATTTACAACCATTAAGCTTACAGTATCACCCTGTGCGTTTACAACCATCATTCTTACTGTGCCTCTGCGTGACCAAATAATGACTGCTGCTGTTCACGTTTTGAAAGGATTCCTAAAAGGGAACTTCATAACCCCCTAAACACGACGAGCTTGAAACTATAAAGTGAGAATGGACCCTAATGCTGAAAATGAAAAAAACTGTCATGTTAGGGATGTTTGAGGCCAGGCAGAGGTTTCTTTCCCTAAATTATATAACAGTCTATTTGAAGAACCCTAAAAACACTTGATAAGGAGAAGGACAAAAAAGAAACTCAACAGCAACTACAGCTCCTTATCTTCTGGTTCCCCAAAGAGGACATGATCACACTGAGGAACTAGGGTTTTGGGCTAAATTGCAGTTACCCTTTTATGTTAAGCTTTATAGTTCTATCATAATCATTGACTCTGAAAACTTTAGCAAACACAGGTAGAACATGGATTTTGGCTCCTTGCCTAAATGATCAAAAATCGTGTCTCCCCACAGACATTAAAATGTGAAGGGATAAAACACCCATCGTGCAAGTAAAGGAAACCGCAGGATGAAGACGCGGTATATCTGAAAATAAAAATCTTTTATGCAGGCATAAACCTCCCAACTCCATGCAGGTCACCTATGTATATAGTGCATCACATAGGTATAAAAGCATAGATCCTCCTGCAGCAAGTGATATCAATTGTGCCCCAGCACACATTCTGTAGATAACAGTCTTTCAACAGGAATATTCCTAAGTATCCGGCACACATTTTAATAAGATCTAAAGCCGACATCCAGGATTTCAGCGCTGTGGATTCCCTGAGGGTAAAACATGAATATATATAAGGCCAAGTACTATTCCATTTCATTCATAATCAAGTGAGGATTTATTCTCATCAGCAAAATTTGCCTTGATTTGAAATTCATTAATATGGCGAGCAGCGGATTAGGCTGAAAGAGGCAGATACGTGAGAGCAAAACTGTGCGCTTTACCGTTTAAATTAAATGGTTTGTGGACGCAGGAGTAATGCCATACAGAGTCACGCTCAAGGCAAAACAATAAAAAATGCTCACATGCATTTCAATTGATGCCGATATGGGATTTATATAGGACAGATAGATAATGCGGGAAATGTGAGGAACGGCAGCGCTATCCAGATGATGCTAGATTAGCTGCCCATACTCAAGTGCAGGAAGAGGTATTCAATTCTGAGGGTGCTTTACACATGCGGAATGGACATGCCATAGTGTGGAAAAGCAGGGGGAGGGTGGTCTACATGGGACGCGCTGATTTAACGGAATTAGGCTTCATGTAATCAATGGCTTAAAATGCAATTCATGACTTAATCATCCCCCCCTATTGCTTGTAGCTTCCTGCCCAAAAGCAAGGCTTCACCCTGGGTCCTTTAAATTCTAAGCAAATGTAATGAAATTTAATATTTAACTTGTTCACGACCAGCCATTTTTTTCAACTTCCGATCCTGTTTGGTCATGACTAGTCATTTTTTTCAACTTACAATCTTTTGATTTTTTCCCCTCCCCTTGTTTGGAGTGCCATAATCTTTTCTTATTTCTCCTTCAACATACTACATACAGGATATTTTTTTTTTTTTGCCAGATGAGTTGCAGTTCTGAATGACACCATTCCCTTTATCATACAATGTACTGAAAATAAGGGAAAAAAAAACCTCCAAGTGGTGTGAAGTGGTGAAACCCTCCCCTGAAATTCCTCCATTGTTGTTTGGGCTTCATTGTTACAGTGTTCATTGCGAGCTAAACATAGCAAAATCATTCTCCCAGTCAGTACAATTACAGTGATATCAAATATTTCCCCCGAAAATGGAGCTATGTGAGGGCTTTCTTTTAGAGATGGGTGAATCCGAATAGTGAAGTTTGGCGTCTGTACCGAACATGGACATGACCAGGAAGTCCATGTTACTGTTTGGGTTCAGCTGCACAAACACCGCTTCTGATCGGCAGTGAAATCATCCCGCTGGTCAGAGAGCCGCGGTTGCCATGCTGCAGCAGGTGCGGATGATGGGCTCAATAGTCCCATCAGCTGACCCCAGTGACCGGGGGTAGACTTTATACCTCCAATCACAGCTGAGCGCTCCCGCTATCTTTTGACAGCGTGGGAACCGCGGTTCTCTGACCAGCGGGGATGATTTCACAGCCGATCAGAAGCGGTGTTTGCTACGCTGTCATGCAGATGACAGCGCAGCAAACACTGGATGCTCGGGACCCCCCATTTATTTGAATGTGGTCCGGATTCAGGTACTGTTCTGGTACCCGAACTTTTTGTAACTGTTCGGCCGAATCCGAACATCCAGGTGTTCACCCGTCTCTACTTGCTTTTTTACATGGTGAGATTATGCCTTTAGTAACACTATTTTGGGGTACAAGGTCTTATAACTTTTTGCATTTTGGGGTGGGGGGTTTGCGGTGACTGTAAACCGCAATTCATTTTTTTTTATATATACAAATATAACCCTATGGGTTAATTAACTTTATATTTTCATAAAACGGACTACTTTTATGGTGTGAGGTAGCGCTGTCATTTAAGTAGGGGATCACTCGCTTGGCAGCCACAAAATCAGATCCGGCACAGGTTTTCCATAAACTCAGAACGGTCCATGCGGTTTATTAAACATCATAAACCATGACCAGCAATATATAAACGGCATAGCGTCCATGACAGAGCTTCACTCTGTTAGCAATGTCCAATACACAGGCTTTCTAGCCTCACAGTTATATCTCACCCCGTCAGGGTTCTCTCATGGCTGCTTCTCCATACTGCAGATATTTATTCCCTCCAGGGAACTCTCAGGCACTTGCAGCCATTAAACACAGCGTCCACACGTGCTGTCAGGCAGGAAGCCCCATCTCAGCGGGACCTTCCACACTGGACCAACCAGGTCCCAACATTCACCCCCATATGACCTACCCTGGCCACATTATATGGTTCATAGCCACGCCCACCGGGTCACATGACTGACCTCATCACAGGTCCTTCAAGCCTTTACACACTCTTTACAATAGTGCTTTAAACACACCCCCTGGGTGGGTTTGTAAGTAACCAGGCCAGCCCATCTCTCTAGTTACCTGGAGACTTATCCCTTACAAATTGAAACACCTCAGCAGTATCACTGCTGATCAACACATAAGTCTCCATCCCAAAGCCACCCACTTTGAGGTACATAACGGCCAATCAGTATTCTGCCATTCATCCTTTCTCCTGGGACATCCACACAGCGCCCCCTAGCGGACTCAGTGGTTACTACACCACAATGGAGACAGTCATACCAAATGTTTTTTATTTTTTGAACTGGGAAAAGGGTTTTTGATGCAAACATATACAGTACATTTATTTTTTTACATTTTTCCTTTATTTTTTTTATTCCACTCAGGGGACTTGAACCGACGATCATTTGATCACTTTTTCTGCATACTGCAATACTAGAGGCCTCATGAGAGTTTGAAGATTGTGAATTGTAAAGCCTTGGTCATGTGTTGCATTTTCTCTGTACGTTCCAGTCAGAACAATTTTTAAAGCAATTTTTATCCTTGCTGTTTGAGTTATGCACCAGCTTCAGCCCACTGAGATCCAATTGGTTCCGCACCAAAAATGCATATAATTTCTGCTGCTGTTTTATAGCCAGAAACAAAACAAAGCTACATTAACCCCTTCATGACCCAGCCTATTTTGACCTTAATGACCAGGCCATTTTTTGCAATTCTGACCAGTGTCCCTTTATGAGGTAATAACTCAGGAACGCTTCAACGGATCCTAGCGATTTGGAGATTGTTTTTTCGTGACATATTGGGCTTCATGTTATTGGTAAATTTAGGTCGATAATTTTTGCGTTTATTTGTGAAAAAACGGATATTTGGCGAAAATATCGCAATTTTCAAATTTTTAATTTTTATTCCGTTAAGCCAGAGAGTTATGTGACACAAAATAGTTAATAAATAACATTTTCCACGTCTACTTTACATGAGCACAATTTTGGAAAAAACAGTTTTTTTTTTTGTTAGGAAGTTATAAGGGTTAAAAGTTGACCAGCGATTTCTCATTTTTACAACAAAATTTACAAAACCATTTTTTTTTTTAGGGCCCACCTAACATTTGAAGTCACTTTGAGGGGGTCTATATGGCAGAAAATACCCAAAAGTGACACCATTCTAAAAACTGCACCACTCAAGTTGATCAAAACTACATTCAAGAAGATTATTAACCCTGCAGGTGCTTCACAGGAACTAAAGCAACGTGGAGGGAAAAAAAATGAACACTTTAATTTTTCCAACAAAAATTTTCTTTTAGCATCAATTTTTTCATTTTCACATGGGCAACAGGATAAAAAGGATCGTAAAATTTGTTGGGAAATTTCTCCTGAGTACACACATACCTCATATGTGGTCATAAACCACTGTTTCGGCACACGGCAGGGCTCAGAGGGGAAGGAGCGCCATTTGAAAATATGCTGGAATATTAAGCGGTTGCCATGTCACGTTTGGAGAGCCCCTGTGTGCCTAAACATTGGAGCTCTCCCACAAGTGACCCCATTTTGGAAGCTAGACCCCCCCAAGGAACTTATCTATATGCATAGTGAGCACTTTGAACCCCCAGGTGATTCGCAAAATGATCCGTAAAAAAAGAAAAGGAAAAAAAAAAAAAAAAAAAAAAGTACTTTTTTTTTTTTTTCACAAAAATTTTCATTCAGCCTCAGTTTTTTCATTTTCACATGGGCAACAGGATAAAACAGATCCCAAAATTTGTTGGGCAATTTCTCCTGAGTACACCGATACCTCATATGTGGTCATAAACCACTGTTTGGGCGCATGGCAGGGCCTGGAAGGGAAGGAGCGCCATTTGACACCATGTCGTGTTTGGAGAGCCCCTGTGTGCCTAAACAGTGAAAACCCCCCACAAGTGACACCATTTTGGAAACTAGACCCCTAGAGTGACTGCAGACTTATACATACTCGTGGCCAGTGGGTGTGGCTTCGCTCTCCATACACTTCTATGGAGCAAGGTTGCACTCTCTAGTCGGGCACGCCCACGAACCATCAGTGTCACTCGACGGGGAGTGCCCTCGGCTCAAATACATAGTCTGCACAACTTTTTTTGTCCAGCCAAAAAATCTAATAGCCATTGATTTTTTTTTTTTAATCTTTGGCTATACAGATAATAATAGATGGTCATCATTTACATCATTAGTTAACAGATCTGTTTTTTAAATAACCAAAATCAAGTGGGCACCATCAACACATGATAGGAGTGGGAGCACTCATTTGCTGTTTTTTTAAGCACCAGGTTTTTTCAAAAAAAGATGGGTCCATTCAAAAACAGATACTTTTGTTTTCAATCTTGCGCATCAGTCTTTGCCCCATTTGTATTGGATCTAGATTTTTGTTTTAACACTGGATCTGTTACTAAGTGGTGACAATTGGACATGTGAAAGCAGCCTAAGCCCCCAGAGACATGCAGGCACTACCATTGCTGGCATTAGTGCAAGATGCCCTCTGGTGACAGCTTTCCTTTACAGACATCATCATCACTGTCCGCATTGGGGCTCACAATCTAAATTCCCTATCAGTATGTCTTTGGAATGTGGGAGGAAACCGAAGTACCCGGAGGAAACCCACACAAACACGGGGAGAACACACAAACTCCTTGCAGATGGTGTCCTTGGTGGGATTGGAACCCAGGACTCCAGCGCTGTACAGTACCACTGAGCCACCGTGCTGCTGATGCACAGGCTGACTGTATGTCTCCTGAATCCAAACCCAATAGCCTCATTTATGGCTATGAGGTTCTCGTGTTAAGGTCAGGAGAACCACGGATGTGTGAACTGGCTTAAATCATTATTCAGAAGCAAGTTTCATCAGTGTTTTTGATGAGCGCTTCTTCAGAGTTTAATTAGATTATGGTCAGAAATTTATAATTTTTTCTCTGATGGGGGAAAAAAAAAAAATTTCTCAAGCTTCTCCTATCAGTCCATGAAAAGCAGCAGTCAGCACACGGATGAGCGCTGCCCAATGTTTTCCCAGAGCCGTGGAGTTGCAGTCCCAATCTTGATCTGACACCTGATTTAATATCGGACGTTTCTCCATGATTTTGCAATGGCCACTTAGTGAACAGGCCCAGAGACTCTACTAGGTATAAGTTACTGCCATGAAAACATGGATAGCAAACATAAGAAAAACGGATGTGTGAATAAGGCTTAAAGCTAAATTCGAGTGGATGTATTTTACAATCCGCAAACAAACAGCAATGCCCGGACTGGCAACTGTCCTCATAAGCCGACCTTACTGCCTCATGCTGTATATTCAGAATACTGTAAACTCAGGTCATGAAACCCAGAGCCAGCCGGACTGTGAAAGATGGACGTCTTAACCAATTCTATCTAAATGTATTTAGGAATTTATTTATATGAGGACATTTCCATTTGTTAGTTATTTCTATTCCCAGAGAACCCCTAATGGGACTTAGCTGCGATCTCAGGGAAGACGTAAGCAGACAAGTGTTTCTAATTATGGACAATCCCTTTAAATGTAAGTTAAGAAACTACAATTGTAGTAAGATGCTTCTTTTTTCCCCTCTTACAAGATAATTCTATACGTTGAGTACAGGCCCTGGCGGGAGCATTCATGTGTGTATGTGCCGTCGTGCTGCATAAGGTGTGACTGTCGCGCTCCTGTGTGTTGATAGCGTCATATGTATAGGACTGGCACTGATCACGTGTGCCCTAGCATTTATGGCACTGAAGCGTGGCAATGTAAGCAGGTGCTGACCCTC